>NW_026054595.1:170520-189483 GCF_022478715.1 Daldinia decipiens
CGGGGTTGTTTTTTCAAAGGGTGGTTTTTTTTTTACTTATTTTATCGTAATCTTTAAGGTTGGTTGTTTTTGTTTGGCGTTGGTTGGTGGTGGTCTTCTCCCCCCCCCCCCCCTTTTTTTTTTTTTTTTTTTTTTAGATAAGGAAAAGATAATAAAGATTCAAGAGAAACAAATGAAAAGAGACGCTAATTAATGTACGAAACCCCCCTTATTTACTTGGTCTCTGTTTAAAATACGAGTGGTTTAGCCTATATTATAGAGCGGCAATTAACAAATTGGTCAATTGTGTCAATTCGGCAACTACCTTATTACTGAACCTAAGGTACGTAATCTTGTCCACAAAAGAACTTTTCTCATGAGAGCTAAAGCCAGCTAAAAGTCGTCGAGAACAGATCAAATCAAGTTGTTATCATCGGTTTTATGGCAGTGATCCTGTTTGCAAAATGTATCAAACCACCCTTCCTTATCATTAAAATCACAGTGCGAGTTTCGTATCACGTACGCCTTTCTCATCCCCCTCCCTTTTTTTTTCTTTCTTTTTTCTCCTTTTTTTAATGAAGCGAAAACAAGCATACAGAATGGTTTCTGTATCTTCCTTGGGTATCTCTAAAAGCCTGGATTGAAAAGGACGAGATGCTAGAATCAAAAGCCGGGCCTGATACTGCATTAAAACCGCGAGGGCTCACTTAAAAGGATTTTTAGGTGAAAGGTGGGATGAGGAGCCGGCGGAAGGGTGTATCGACGGTGATGATGTGCGTCCCTGTCTGGTAACTGCGTCAATAGCCCAGCTAGGTAGGCGAGGGTTACCGTGGGAAGACTGCTTCGCCTTTCTGTTCTCGATAACAGTTTCTAACGCCTCTTGATCATCTAGTCGAAGAGGTTTACGTCGGCCAGAACTTTCCCCCTTGGGAGTGGACGACATTTGGTGGAGTGCGTACTGGAGATGCTGTCGTCAGAAATAGAAGTTAGTTGGATCTTGTCATGTGAAGGTGAATGGTTTGTTCCTACTTTAGGGCCTGCCTCGGACTTGTGAGTCGCTGCGGCTTTTTGTTCCTCCCATTCTGCCTCGGTCAATTCGTCCCAATCATGCCGCTTTGCAGCAATATCCGATGGCTCCATATCGGCTAGCTCAGAAGTAGACAGAAGGTTCAAGCAAATGGCTTCAACAAATCGTGGAGACGATGCTGCTGTCATTATCTCCCATTTTACTTGGGCATGTTGCTCGGGAGGTCGTTGTCGACCCCAAACTGCTGCTGTAATAGCGTGCGCGGTACCTCGTTTCTGTTCTTCATCATGCGGTGCATTGCTCATTAAAAATGCTCGCGTCAACTCTCCCTTGAAAGCTGGTTGGTTCTCCCAATTAGTGAACTGACTATCTACGACGTGGCCTGAAGTTTGCGGTGATCTTCGAATATGCGTAGTAGTACCCTGAATTGGCCGCAACAAGTCGGGCTGATATAAGATAGCGTTATTCTGAGGAGGGTTTGCGGCCTGTAGGGTATTAGAGCTCTCGGTAGGAGGCGCACCTAAAACCTGATTATTCTGAGCCTTGCTATCTACTACAGGAGTCTGCAGCATAGTCCTGTTAGCTTCGTTGGGGAGTCTACTTTGATTCGTAGAATCCAGAGGCAGAGTAGGCTTGCCCAGTCTACGAGCCTCATTTTGGGCGATCAACCGGTCGGCTTCTGCACGGTCCTCGGCCGTCAAGACAGCATCTTCGAGTTCTTCCTCCTCAAAAGTGTCCATCATTGTAATGGCTCTAATGCCGTCTTTGTGGGCTTCAATAACCTTATCTAGGACATTATCTTTGCCAATATGTGTATTGATGTTTTGTTGTTGGGGCTCCGTTGGCATCTCAAATGATTGTCCGAATTCCTGGGCTTTAGGGATCGGGTTTTTCTGGTCAACGACTCGGGAAGCTAACTGCATCTTCCATATCGCCATGTTCAGCGCCTTCTCCTCGGAGGTACCCCCACAAACCAAGCGGTAAACATAGACTGGTTTCTTCTGACCAATACGAAATGCACGTCCGACGGCCTGTTGCTCGTTCTGGGGATTGAACTTAACGTCAAAAATAATGACTCGATTGGCACTCGTCATGTTGAGGCCAACGCCGCCAGCTCTGGTAGAGATGAGGAACACATCAACTTTGCCCTTGCTGAATTCCTTGACAACGAACTGTCGTTTAGTTGTCGGGACTTTCCCGTCAATCCGTTCATAGGAATACTTCTTGGTCTTGAGAATAGACTCTATATAATCGAGCGTACGGATCGATTGACTAAAGATGAGAACTGAATCACCTATGCGCTTGCACTCGTCGAGAATAGAGAGCAATATTAGGATTTTCCAAGATAATGCATATGCACCCAGGTCCCTTGTCTTATGCAAGAGTGTAATCTCGCTGGTAATAAGCTCACTAGGTAGAGCCTCCGCCTTCACAGTCAGATTTGCAGAACTCTGTTTTCGTTCCTGTAACTTTTTCATGAAGATCGAGGGATGGGCACAGAGGATGCCTAACGTGTCAATGGAAGCCAGTTGACTCGATCCTGGGTGATCTAGTTGGTAACGGATGAAAGTTTCATACGCCTCTCGCTGCACATGGGTAAGGGGTACGGTTAAGAGGAATTCTAGCTTTGCTGGCATGTCATGCTTCAGTGCTGCGATTGTTATTCGCTGTACTTTTGGCGCAACTTCTTCCTTGAGAACCCTCAACATCTTTAGAGCCATTCTGCGCTGACTCATGGTGCTGTCTAGTTTGAGCCCCTCTTTGATTGGATTGGCATACAACGACCTGAATTCGCTGATATCGGACAGGTAGTTTGGTGCAATCCAATTAACCATGGCATGGTACTCTTCGACCCTGTTAGCCAGGGGGGAACCGGTCAGAGCAATTCGGCTCAGGGTTCTAAAATGTGCGCCGGCGGCGTGAGTTTGCGACTTCGGGTTCTTCATCGTATGCGCTTCGTCGGCTACAACGAGGTTGGGACCGTCGCATAGTGTTTCTCTGAAATCTTCGCGTGTCACATAGTCCTTGAAGAGATTGTAGCCAAAGATGAGGATGCCACCTCGTTCATCCCAACTATCGATGTTCGCATCACGATCGGAAACATCCGCAGACTGGTCAACTTTGAAAAACTCGCCAAGTTTATGTCCTTGGGGAGCCCAAGAAAGTAACTCGTCCATCCAGTTGTTAACGAGCGAAGGGGGGCAAAGAATAAGGGTTTTTGACTCCTTGAGGCCTCTAGGTATCTGACAGGAGATCGACTTATCTTCGGACCCTGCAGCTTCGGCGATAGCCACTAGAAGTGTAATGATTTGCATGGTCTTTCCGAGACCCATGGTATGCGCGAGTAGACAACCTTGCTTCGCTCTAGAGTCTACAATCTGATTCCACATGAATCTGACTCCGGCTACTTGATGTTCCTTGATGCGCCGTGCGATCTCGGGATGGATGTAAATAAATCCTTGGTCGTCTTCTTTGCTCTCGTTGATTATCATATTCTTCTGATCAAGAACCGCTACGCCTTGTGCCTCGAGCTCCTTAAACTTCGCACGGAGTACTTCTTGTCTATGTTTCTGTTCTGCCGCCCGTACCCGATCATGCTCTCTGAGGCTTTCTGCTTCTTGATTGCGAACCAACTTCTTACGTCTCTTCCGCTTCGAGGGAGATTTTCGATCAGGTATTCCCGTATCAATTACTTTCCACTCGAAACGATCAGATAGGCGGCGGAGGAAGTTTGTATAACTTTTGAGTGTCTCTGCCTGTGTCTCTGCATCTTCTGCCTTCTTCATTATGTCATCATAGCTTAGCTTCTTGTACTGAATTATTGAGTAGAAGTTATCGTCTCTATATATTTCAAACAAACGAAGCATCGTGAAGGCAGCGAAAGCTCTTTTCTTCTCGAGAGTATCGTAGGGAGACTTCGGGATTCTTCGCTCTTCCAATTCACCGCATAGAAAATCTATCCAAGCTTCGTCTGATTTATTCTCCATGGTTACCGAAAAGATATATGATAGATATCCTTCGTCTTGCCTGGCCAGTTCCTTGGCTACCATTTGCTCAGCTGGGTCTAGGTCATTGACGCTCATTATAAGAGGCGATTGCTCATTATAAAACTGACTTAGTTTTCCTGGCGTGTTACTGGGCCTTGTCCCGGGTGAGCTATTGAGAGCTGGTTTGGGTTTGACGGGAGTAGTAAGATCTATCACATGGTACTTTTGAGATTTGACCGGCGTTTGAGGAGACTGTGTAAGATCGATGGTCTCTGTTGGTTTAAAGTCCATAGATGCCTCGTTTTGGTCACTCTCACAGCGGCGTTCTTGTTGCCCGGCAGAAGTACCGTCTTCGACAATTGCCATGGGTGAACTACTATGAGATGCACTAGGGGGCGAAGGGTCGGCGACAATGAATTTGCCAAGCTCGTTCTCGGATTCGCTTGTCAGTATCTCCTCGTCCGAGGAATTGGCGGAAACTAGCTTTGACTGTCGACGGGTTCTGACGGAGGTCCGAGGCGGGGCTGGAAGCTTTTCAGGTTCGGTCGGGGTAGTGATGACACTGAGAACCCACGAAGCATATTCTCTGTCTTCTACGCTCTGTTGCAAGATCAAGGTGTTCATCTTCAACTCGGCTATTTTACGCCAATGCTGGTGAGTCATCTCTCTACAATACTTCATAATGCGGGATTCGCATGCCTCGAAAACACTGCGATTCTTGTCGATCGACATCTTTAGACCGGCCCTTCGGGCATTTAACCAAACTTGGTTGGATTTGTATAAGAGCTTGGAGGCCTTGCGCTCTCTCCAATCGGATACAAATTTCTGAATAGATTCATCGATCACAGCTTGGACTTCGTCGCCAGATAGGCCACGTCGTTCCTCCCGCTTGAGCTTTTCGGTTTGTATTTCAGCCCAAGTCTCTGAATCGTACTCGTCATCTGAGTCTCCGTACAAAGGTAAGATTTTATCGTGATCCGGATTGTTAGCCCCAGGTACCATATCCAGCTTAATCGCGTAGGGAACTCGAGGCTTTCTATTCCGTAGCATCCGACGCTTGAGAAGCTGGTTGATCTGTAGCCGGCGGCCATGCGGCAGTCTATCGACTTGAACAAATGCGAGTTGCCGTTCATCTTGCAACATGTCTTCCGAGAAAGGTTCGGCGTCGTTGACCACTTCAACGATATCCACCCTAGTGACTGCATCTTTTCCGAGGTAAGCCCAAGTTGAATCAATTGCATCATTTCCTCGATTATTAATAAGATTCCTTGATCTAGATGCTATAATCACGTCCGCTTCGGAGGGAATAGTGCGTGACACGTTAACATCGATATCGGTTGAAATGAGCATAGGGGCTACTTTTCGCTTCTTTGTAGCAGGCGTATCCGGTATGGGGGTCTCCTGAGCGTAGGAAGGAGTGTCATGAACTATGTTAGATCGATATGGAGTCGTAGTAGACGCGACTCCAGAATGGGAACCTTCATGGATATTGCTCGACGGAGGTCTTTGAGGCACATCTTGTGGCCTCTCCAAGGTAATATCGATGTTTCCTTTCGATAAAGGCGGAAGAAGGTTGCAAGAAGTAGGTTTGATTGATAACATCTCCCTGTCGACATAGTTTCCCGTTTGATCTTCGTCATTATCAGCTTCAAATTCCGAGTAGCTGCGTTTCTGATACAGTCTATACTGTTTGCTACGAGCGCGGAATGAGCTGATAATATGCTTGAGTATAGACTTGTGCTTCACAATCCTGATGCATAGGTCTTGGCAGAGTTCAGCACGATCATATGTGAGAAGCGTATGACCGTCAACTCCATGCTCTCGTAATAAGGGCTCAAGCTTCTCTGGAGGTGGAAACTGCAGGGGAGTAGGAGTTGGAGGTTCCCAGGATCGATTGGCTGAGCAGAGCTCCCGAACCACCCTATCGACGTCCCAGTCCCATGGATCGTCCATTGTCACTTAAACGATACCATTGAGTGGGGTGAATAAGGGATGTGAAGGAACACTAGAAATTAAAAGAACGTAAGCATAACACGTATTGATTGCTAAGAAATAACGTGAAAATATAGGTAGAGAAATAGTGTAGTGGAGTGGTAGAAGTTATCGTTGGGGATGTGAATTCAAAGCTTAACGAAATATCAGAGGTACAAAATGGGGAACTACAGGAATAGCAACAATCGAGAAGGAGCTTCTGAAGCTAGACTCAAAAAGCACAGGATGCAGCATCCCTTTCTCATCGTCAAACATACCTAAGGCAGGTACTTGGGCAGTAAACAACGAGTAAACAACAAGTAAACAACAAATAACGCCAGAAGTTATCGAGGTCATTTAATAAAGGAAAGCATTAACTTACAGTAGATGGGCGTTTAGTATGGTCAATAGAATAGCAACTAAACTATGAACTGGTATAAGTTTTGGGATGTGAAGAAAGAAATATGATATGTCACAGGTGTTGGAGAGGAGAGGAGAGGAGAGAAGGCTAAGTAACCCCGGGCGTCAGTAAGAAAATAAGAAAGAACAGCCGGCAACAAGAAACGGGAGGCGTGAAGGGAAGAGAAAAAGCGGGATGTAGATCACGCCGAGTATGGAGCCGCAGCATACAACAGCGTGACGACGTGAAGGAATATGTAAAGATGAAAATGATGAAAGCCTTGCAGTACGCTCCGCTCTGCTCCGGAGTGCCTACTTGTAAGTGCGCCAGCTCGCCGAGAAGTAGACTCTACTCACTCAGCGAACAAACCCATAAGTACATGTTGCTGGACGAAGACGTTTAGTGCATATGTAGGACATATAACATATAAGAGATCTGTGTTACAGGATATGAAGTTTCAACCCTGTTTAAGGATGAGCGGACCGATAAGAAGACCGATGAGAAGACCAACTAAAGATGGTTGAAATTGAATTAACAATAAGCGGCATTTAGGTACTTCGCAGCGTACCTCATAGCTTAGGAAGGTTCAAGTTACTAGGACCTAAGGACTTGACAGGGTATGAGTGGCAAGTGGCAAGTGATAAGTTGACGTATTGCCATTGCTCTTGCTTTTTTTTAAAAAAAAAACAAAAAAACAAAAATCCCCTGTCTCCTAAAGGGAAGAGTACAGAAGTTTCACTTAGTTATTGTTAATTAATTCTACAAATACCCAATCAGTCAGTTATGTCTTAGAAAACAATAGTCATAATGAGCATGGCAAGACGGAGGGCATTATATGAAATGGCTACATACCTAGTGGCCAACATATGTATGTATACACTTGACGGCAGCAGCAAGTGTCGTTGTTAAAAGAGGATATCCATGTACATAGCATAGATCCGACGCGTATGATGGGAAGTGTCCAGGATCTCGAGGTGCTTCGCGACGCGGAGTAAGGCCCATTGAAAGACCGGTATCACGTGATACTGGCATAGTCCTTATACCTACGTTTAAATACATGGCATAAACCCCTTAAAAGAGAGGATTTGTTTTTATTGATTATGGGTATTATGTTTGAATTTTCCCGGTAGATACCTGATAATAGACAATTAGGTAAATTTAAATTTACTAGAGAAGCAGTATATACCTTAGGTAGGTATACATAAGATTATCCAATATATTTAATCCATTAATATGCTTAAGGCTAAGTGCTTACATGTGCCGTTTTACATGCACATGTAAGTGACAGCCCGAATTTGCCGAATTTTAACCAGTAGAAAATACCGTTAACAGCCGACTCAATTCGAATACATGCATGTGTGTGTACTTGGGATATATACATCCTAAAATGCGCTACATGTACTAAAGAGATTCACGATGGAAGCTAGATAGCCACGACTCTTATTTCTAAGCAGTGATTACATACATGATGTCGTTGCTCGAGTCTAGCTATGCCTAATTCTAACATGACAATCGGTTGCAAGCGGTTCTAAGACAGCTAGGCCACAGTAGGTTTGGTTTGTCTTAAGTATTTATAGGTAGAGACGCTAATAATCGGGTGTAGCAAGACACAGACTTCATCCTGCCAAGTTCAAGACAAACCAGGTAACACCACAGCTTTGTACCTCTTTGGCTTATAAGCCTTTCTACTACAGCCTACAATATCCCCCCCGCAACGTCAGTTTGATATCATCAATCATCAATCATCAATTGTTACAATTTAGGCATGTCCAATTATCCACCTGAGATCACGCCTAGTGAAGGCGAAAGGTTGACCGAAGTTGTCAAGGATTGGGCACTGGCCCATGGCTTGACTGTCCGACCACCTCCGGCTGTTATCGCTGCTGAGGCTGATCCTGCGGGGATACTTGCGACTACAGTTCCCGTTACTCTCTTCCCGAGCCCCTTTCCCAAAGTGTGCTTCGACCAGGGAGTTACAGTCCAGAAGGCTTATAATGAGCTATATGCATCTATCAGCCAAGATGAGGAGTTTCTGGCTCGGACTGTGAAAGAGTAAGTATAATGGACTCATGGGAATATATTCAGATTAAAAACCATAAACTAATAAAGCATAGAATTGGAGACGGCGATGATTTTATAACGGAATTATGGAAAGTTCATCTAAGAGTCAAGCAAGAGGGTTATGTTCAGGTAGGCCAACTAAACGAACCTTTGTTGTCTTAGCATGTAGACAAAGCTCACTCTATGATACAGCACAAAAGCCTTGGCCTCTTCAGATCCGACTATATGGTTCACCAAGATCGTAGTGGATCCAGCCCGCAGATCAAGCAGGTTGAGTTTAACACAATCGCGGCCTCATTCGGAGGTCTCTCGTCGCAAACTTCATTACTCCACAGGTTAGAATCCACCTTCATCTCAAATTATGCAATACTAAGTGTTTAGGTATCTTTCTTCAGCAGAGTATCCATTATTGGAGAGCTCGATTACGAGAGGAACACTTCAATTGCCCGAGAATAGTAGCGCCGCAGGGTTAGCCAGTGGTATACGACAGGCCTTTATCGAATATGGGCCCCCGTCTACTAGCCACCAGAAGTGTGTCATCTTCCTCGTTCAAGGAGGTGAAAGGAATATCTTTGACCAACGCCATCTCGAATATGAACTCCAAAAATCCGAAGAGCCGCTAATCCCCGTATTCCGACTACCATGCTCGGAAATTTTCCAGCATACGACCCTTGCCGAAGGTACAGGCCGTCAGCTACTATATCAACCGCCGCAGCTATCTTCTCGCACGTTTGAAGTTGCTGTCATATATATGCGCTCGGGATATGGGCCGTCAGACTATCCTGACCAATCCGCCTGGGAAGCTCGCTACCATTTAGAGAGATCGGCTGCCATCAAATGCCCGACGGTATTAACCCAGGTTGCCGGCACTAAAAAGGTTCAACAGGTTTTAGCAACGCCCGAGACGCCACCAAACCCGCCCATCCTGCCCCGCTACATATCCAAGAACTCTGCATCTATATCTGACCTGGCCAACACATTTACCAATATCTATCCTTTGGATGGAACAGAAGCCGGACTCCAAGCTCGAAAGATCGCTGTCGACCCTGAGCTTTGCAAAGGCTACGTCCTCAAGCCCCAAAGGGAAGGGGGCGGCAACAACATCTACCGTTCCGCGATCCCACCATTCCTGAAATCCGTTCCGGAGTCGCATTGGCCGTCATACATTCTGATGGAGCTGATCACGCCGCCACCTGTCAAGAACACGATACTGCGCAATGGAAAGCTAGAGCACAGCGGCGTTATCTGCGAACTCGGCATATATGGAACCTGCATCTGGGACCAGCAGTCTAAGGCCATACTCCACAACGAGAAGGCGGGCTATCTTCTGCGCACGAAGGGAGATCAAAGCGAAGAAGGTGGCGTCGCTGCTGGGTTTGGCTGCATGGATAGCTGTAGCTTGGTCTAACATAGACGTGGAATTGGGAGGGGCCATGGTCTCATCTCATAGCATTTGCCCATTTTAACTGGCTACAAGATATTAGAAACTACCAAATACAGTCGTCCATCAGACTTAGTATGCAATTTTTCAGGGCCAGAAGTGTTCGTATAGTATATTAGTAGTCGTATCTCGAGGCTCTAGAAGTGAAGGACCAACTGTGTGGGCATTGGTATTGTTTGATTATTTTGGTCATTGCCACTCAATATTTTCCATGAGCCGGGGGCAGAACTGGAGGCATATTATATATTGTCATCCTGGACAATGTACGGTGAAGGGACATGGTTAACACATTTGGTATCAAGTCCTGACGTAGCAATATCATACAGTAACATCCCCAAGCGTAGTGCCGTCATTTAGACATAAGAAAGTTCCCATAGTGGAGAGCTTTAATCCAAGATCAAGGTAACACATCTTGGTCTGTTTGGGCGTCGTTTTGGCCGTCCCAAGTTTTATACACATTGACTACCTATTACCTATTCAGGAGGAGTTGGTCGCTTCAGGACCTCGATGTTTCCTGTTCAAGTTTATTAGCATTAGCGGCTAAACATCATATAGTCTGGAGTCCGGATTCTGGAGTCTGGATAATCATACTTTGGTAAATTCTCAACATACTTCGTGACTTGCCCTCGGCGTCGGTGAAGGCATTCATGGTGGCATCGCCTTCGACGTAGACAGTAGCTCTGTGCGTCTTATGTCAGCTCCGGTCTCCACTCCACATTAATCGAAAAGAAAATCCAAAAAAGGAAAAAAAAAAAAAAAATATTGTGTGGCACAGATAAATATATTTCCATGCGAAGCTGACATGGAACTCAACCAATACGCCCACTCCAAATATTTCCTATAAAACTAGAAAGAAAAACCATCAAAGTCTGATCTCAGAACGTACCCTTTAGGTAAGCTAGTCAAGAAGTCCCGGCGGGGTCCCTCCTCGATAAAAGCAGCGACCCTGAACCAGCTCGTCTGGCGGTTATCTTTAGGTCCATAGTTGCTAGCGACGGCATACTCGATAAGTTCGCGGCCTGTGCTAGTAGCCCTGACCTCGGGGGGAGCAGCCAGGTTACCGACCAGCGTGATTTTGGCGACATCACGGCGGGCGGACGCACTGAAAGCGCGGGCGAGGCCCGGGGCAGCAGCTGTGGCTCGACGGGCGAGGAAAGACATTTTTTTTTTTTCAAATTGTATATGGACCCGCGTTGACGAGGAGTGCAAATACGGTGGTAGCCGGGTGGTTGAGCTGCGAACAGGGACGATGAGAATATTTGCGAGTTGCGCGTTTGTCAAATATCGTTAAGTCCGCGATTGCATTTGACGCGACGGAAATTAGGTAGCCCTAATCGCTATTTCTAATTGGTCCGAGGTCGGTGGGGGTACAAGATGACTGGATTATTGGATATATCGGATATTGTATTAGAGATTTTTTAAGTAGCTTATAATTGCATTTCTGAACAACCATTCATTACACTCATACATTAATTACATATGATAGCATCACTTGATTTTTACTCATCTTAACATTTAAGTCAAAGCACCCTTACGGGGGCCACCCTAGTGGGGGCCACCTCAAAAACGCAACGCATTTACAATAAAATCCATATACAAATTATTATATAATTTTATTAGTTTTTAATTAATTAAAAAATAAAACTTATCATTTAAATCTTTATTTTTTTATAATTTTAAAATATTTATTTTCTTAATTTAATTGTATTGCGTTACAATAATAAACAACGTTTTTAACGGCGTATTTTTACGGTAGGCGTTTAAAAAATACTTTATATTATAACACTATTTTATAGATCAAATATTAAATTGTAAAATATAAAATAACTATTTAAAAAAATGTTAAAAATTATTGAAATATTAAGAAAAGGAATTAGTTAATTAGGTTATTACGTTAAATTATATTGGTTATATACTTCTTTTATATTAATTTAGAAATATTATAAGAAGATTATTAATTTATAATTATTAACCTAATACCTTTAATAAATATTAATATATATAATTTTTATTTTATTATTTTAATATTAAATTGGTTAAAGTTTATTTAATTAATTATAAATAAGTTAATAAAGTTATAATTAATAATATTAATATTTTTTTAACTAATTTAAAATTTTTAAAATCAAAAATATATTGGTTAAGTATACATATAATATTAACAAAATAGAGATTATGGAAAGGGTTAAAAATAATAGGATAATTATTAGTAAAGTTTATAAAAAATATATTATAGTTAAAAATTATAATAATAAAATTTAGATGTTAATTATTAAATATGTTAATGGTAATAATTAATTTTTAAATCTTTTTATTATATATATAAGTAAATATATATAATAATAATAATTTTTTAACAATAAAAATGTTAAATTTAAAGGTTAAAAATTTATTATATTTTTTAATAATTAAATTAATAATAATATTGTATTTAAATAATTTTATAAAGTTTTTTAAAAAAAATAAGGTTATTAAATTATTAATAATAATAATTATTAATCTTTAACAATTATAATAATTATATTATAATAAAATTCTTTTAAAAATATTTTATAAATAAAATTTACATTATCTTCATCTCAATATACTTATTACATATTTTATAAATTATTAATATAAATATATTTTTATTAATAAAATAAAATTATTATTTGTTGGTAGGTACGTACGTATGGTAAAAGCAATAAATAAGGTAACAATAAACAATAATGTTAAAACTGGTATATAATGAATGTCTAAGGAGGGAAGAATCTATCTAAGGCTAGCTAGGTATAGCATGTTCTTATATTCCAATAATAGTGGATACCCGACCCCTTTATCCAATAAAGTCGGGTATCTTATCTCTTCCTCCCTTATCTACGATAAAGGCACCTTATCATTAGTAAGGTGCCTTTATGTCAGTGTCACACGACCATCACTTACTCTGTTTTCTTTTCGCAATCAATTGATTGCGAAATATAACTTAAATAAATGAAACCTCAAGATTTGTGCTGACGTATACTTATGTTGGTCCGGATATGTGCCATCACGCATTCGTGGTCTCACGCATCTGTGATCGCACACACTTGTAACGGTCAGAGGATGAAACCGTGATGGTCCAAATCAGGAGTCATCCCACAAGTGGGGTCGCGCCAGCACACATCGTGCCATCCCATTCCTGGTATATCCCTCCTTACTTCCTGCGATGGCCTGCGTCTGGGTTGGTGTCGGTAATCGGCCTTAACAACCCACTACTGCGCTGGCTCAATATCGCTCCCAATTTCCCCGCGTTTCACCCACCCTTCCAAGCGTAGATCAATCTGGTTGTCCTCTACTAGTGTCCTCATAGCCTCATTTGGGGACGCCTTTGTCATCGCATCCGCCGGATTGCAGCTGCCATATATCCATCGGATGTCATTAATTTCCCTGTTCTCGTACGACTGCCTCAGGGCCATAAGATCGATCATCAATCTCTTCTCGTTGGTACTGCCCATCTGGACGAGGCATTGGTACAGCGAGAAAGAGTCCGTGCACAAGACGAGAGGGATCATCGGGAGGCTCAGTCGGCTCAGGATGGTGTTGATGGTATTGTGGATAACGTAGCCCACATCGAAGCCCTGCACCATTCCGTAGATCTCACTGGCGAGTACGCTGCGCGTGACACGCTTGCACTTGGTAGATGACCAATGGATGATGTTGCCGGTGAGTCGTACTTCGTTGTCATGGTCTGTGGGTCTCTCGTTGCCGAGTACCACGATGTAGCCGATCTGGGAGCTCATGTCCTTGTTGTTGGCGAATGAGCCGTCCACGAAGACGTACAGGCGCAGGTCTTGGGGGTCCAACTCCACATACCTGAGGCCTCGATCCTTGTGGTCTACCTGCCATTTGATCCTCGCGTTGAGGGCTTTGGCTTCCTTTGGCCCAGGTTTCGTATGCTGCGCTGCCGTGGAGTAGTCGAAGGCTGCTTCGGGCTGGCAAATGGACGCAATGTAGGCACCTCTTGCACGTTGTTCTGTGAATCTCTTAATCATGTCGGGTGCCTTCAGGTCCAGTTCTTCCAGCCTCTCCGCTTGTCCCTTCTGGATAGCAGAGATCGTCCTTTCATGGACCACGATCCGTGATCCGTTGAAGTCTTCGACTGCGCCTGGTTCCAGAACCTTCTGAGGTTTCGCCTTGATGCCTGCCCTTGCAAGAGCCTTGTCCTCTTCGGCCAGAAACTCCGTTGTGCCGATATTCAGTGTGTCATCTGTCTGTAGACCTGTGATTCCGAATGGTCGATTTGGCTCTGCAATCAACAGGCACGGGTCAAATGCTGACGGGGTCATGCCTAATTCCTTCTGATGATGCCTGGAATAAGTTTCAAACCAATACGTGCCTGATTCCGCGAGTCCGTACAGAGGTTTGACCACTCGCAACAGCGTTCCCTCAGGGTATTTACTTTTTAATTCTGAGGGTAGGCGTACGTATATTGTCCTTTGCATGGGGGTCTTGGACTGTGTATACGCCATGGTGATATCTCGGATCATCACCTTCATGCCTTGCTGTCGTAGTGTGGGTGCTAGAGCCAGTATCAGGCGTTGGCTGGCGCGTTGGATCGTTGGAGCATATGTCATGATGGAGTCTTTCTCGGGGTCTCCGTAGCCTTGTACCACGAGTCGTGATTTCTCATATGGTGCTGGCGTGTTCTTCCCCTTGACTTCGCGGACCATACGGGACTTGAATATGGTTGCGCCTCGGTGGAGTGCCTCGTCGTACATCTCGGGTTGCAGGATGCCGTCCGCAAAGAGGGCATCGAGTTCCTTCATGTCGGAGGCCTCGTACGGCCTTCCTGGCGCGACTATCTTTCCGTCCGATCGTAGTTTCAAGGCGAGGGCGTGGTCGTTCTTTTCCTTTGTGCTAACATATGCTGTGCTCATAACGAATATATCCAGATCCTCGTCGGGTATGACCTTGTACTCATTGGGGTCGAACTGGGGTGGCGGTGGCGGTAAGTGAACTTCAAGACTTCCTTTTGGCTGCTCATATGGCTTGACGTGTGTACTCCGGAAAGTCGAGGTGCCTCCTAACGCGCTTGATGCGATGGTTACGTCTTTGTCCGTGACGGCGATGACCTTGTGTGGTCCTTCCCATCCGCCTTTTTCACGGTAGACCAGTACGCTGCTGCCGATGGGTAGTGACATGGGTAGCGTTTTCAGGGTGTTTGGTTCGTTTCTCGTGTTTATGGCGTCGCGGATGGTTCTTTGCGCCTTGACCTTTTTGACTTCGATCATAGCCTTCTGTACCGCCTAAGCCCTTTCCAGTTGCGATTGCGTGGGGGGAGAGTCCATGTTAATCCTTGGATAGGCGCCAAAAACCAACAGAGTGGGGACGAGACCGTCCGGGTTTGCCGTATCGTTTACGGCCTTGACTGCCATTTGCAGGCGAGCCTCCTTCAACCCCTGTACTTCTTCGGAGATGATCTCGTACGCTTTCCGAATCGGGCCGTGGTATTTCTCCACCTTGCCGATTGACCAATGTGCCTCGACGGGTACCTGGTTGCAGATAATTCCTGCGAGGCGAGCCTTATTGCGGAATTTAACGCTGTCGAAATTGGTGCCCGCATCGTGGCTGAGGACGTCCGGTGGTCCCAGGTATATGTCGATCCAGCATTGCTTAAGCATCTCCCAGGTTTCCTTGGCGGAAATGCTCTTCATGAATCGGGCCGCTTAGAACCCTATTGCTGCGTCAACTACGTGGAGAACCGGTTTCCCGTCCAGGTACATGATGTCGGTGATCACTTCGTAGTTAAAGTCCATGTCGGGATCCTTAAGGCTGAACTTGAAGCGCTGGGGTGCCTTACCCTTGACCTGACAATGGTGGCAGAACTTATTGATCTCCTTGAGGTCTTCAGTGCTTACCTCATGTCCTGCCTTGTCGAATAGATCGTAGAACTTGCTAACAGATGGGTGGCCAAAACGTGTGTGCAGGCGGCGCAATTCTGCCTCCGTGAAGTAGGTAACATCGTCGAGCTAAAACCATGGGTGTCCCCATTTTCGCATGACCTTAACTATTACGCCGTTCTTACCGATCAATTGGTTAGTGACATTGTTAAGGTACACTCCCAAGCGGTCCATATCTTTAATAGAAAGGAAAAACGGAGTATCCGTTTCCATCACATGGAAATCTACCTTACCAAACGGGGTGTCAACTATCACAATCCCCAATAATTCGATAGGCAAACCATCTCCGAAGCGTATATTAGCTTCGCCGGCGCAGCTAATATCCAGGTCGTTACAGTACTCTAAGTTCTCGTTAGCAAGGGCTTAATACTAACCCTTACCTGCGGTTAACACTCGCGCTACTCCCGTATCCAGCATAATGCCTTGAAACACGTTCTTCGCGTATCGGTCGAGGACAAATATGGTATCGGTATCGGGTTTATCAGCAGATTTTTCGAGATTTAACATTTATAGATTAAATCAATACTAAAAAGATTTATTTAAAAAATAAGCCGCAGTCATATACTAACTCTCTAGCTCTTCTTCTTTTCCAGCAAACTCCTCGAACTCTTCTACGTCAAAGTCTTCAATGCCTTCGTATCCGGCCAAGAAAATTGCATAGTTTTCCTTCGCCTAGCCTCTCTTAGCCTTCCATTGGGCTCTGGCCTCCTTGCGTTCCTTCTCCGGATGCTTGGTTAACCAGCATTCTTCTTTCTTACATACCCAGCAGCGGCGTTTCCAATGCTTTGACATCTTCTGGCAAGCATTATATTTACCGCCCTTATCGTTGCGATAGTATTTACGATCAACATAATATTAACCAATACCATACTCGTCGTCGTCACTATCTTCGCTATCGGTACTTGCCATAAACTAACGTGCCCCTTTGAAATTCTCAAACATTCCGATAAATACTCGGAACTTACTGGCCAATTCCTCAAAGTGGTGCGACGAAGTGAATAGTGCATGCTATAGTTGTAGTACGCTGCGGTATGTTCTATGCACAGCTGCGATAAGTTGCTATTTTCCCCTAAAATCGGGTCCGAGAGCGCGTTGACATAGTGACAACTTATCGAGCATGACTTGTAGTACCTCCATGTCGGACTTGCCCTTGTTTTTCTCTTCAGCCTTCGTGCTGTAGAAAGTAATGGCTGTCCAGTTTTGGTGGTACTGTATCTTGTTTTGCTCCGTGTTGAAGTGTCGTTCCATGGCCATGTACATGTCTGCGAAGTACTAGTGTCTGGGTACATTATGAAGGAAGTAGATTGCTGCTCTTCCGGTAAGAATAGTGGAAAATACGGCATGGAATTGTATCTGTCGAATTCCTGTCGTGTAGCATACGTCCAGGAAGAATCGAAACTTGTTTTTAAGGATGTCATATGTTTCCCCTGTGTAGTTGTTTTCATTATTTCAGGCCTTTTTGAAGTGGCCTACGATTGTCGGAGGGCACATCTCGTTAGGGACTCGTGCCGGGGGAATGTCATAGTAGGTCTAAGCCTGTTGGTTACCAACGGGCATTAGGGCTTAGGCGGGGGGGTTAGGTGCCTGTAAAGGCGGTGGAGCCATCTAGGAGGAGAAACCGTAACCTCTGGTAGGTTGGTTTCCTCCGCTTGGTCCGACGTTTGGTGGAACCGCCGACGTCATATATGGACCACCCGGTGGCGGTCCAGGGGGTCCAGACGCATTTCCCGCAATTGGGGGAGGGGGCTGTGCCTGGCCAGTTCCATATCCGGGGTTGTACCCTGGGTTGTACCCTTGTTGTCCTACAAAGGGTACGGGTGGCCCTTATTAGGCCGATGGGGGAGGGGGAGGGGGGTTGGGTGATGCCCAAGTGCCGTTTTGGTTGCCTTGTTGGGGTTGCGTTAATTGTTGTGGATGATTCGGCATACCTTGTGGTGGCGGGCTAGGGTTAGGTGCATGGGGAGGGGGGGAGGGAAAGTGTGCTGGGAGCGGTGGTTGGTTGGGGGGTCGGGGAGTGGGTTTTGACTGTTGGGTTGGTGGCGAAACGTTAGGGATCGACGATGGTTGGTTGAAGGCAGGGAGCAATGCTTGTCTTGGCTGTGGAGTAGGTGACACGTATTGCAGGTTGGAAGGGGGTGGGGCCCAAGGCGTGGTACTCTGCATTGGGGCCTGCCCTGTGGGTGCAACCGTGTGCATCGGCGTCTGTGGGTTAAAGATCGCCCAATGTTGTTGTGCTGGCGCCTGTGACTGTGTGGACGCGCGTGCAGCGGGGTACACCGGTCCTTTTTCGGTCTTATGAACCGAAACTTTTCATGCCAATGCGTCAGGCCACCTTGCCTTTACTGCCTCTAATTTAGCAGCATTCCATATGGGTGGGTTACGCAGTGATATGAGGTTAGCGAGTGCCTCTGCATGATTGGCGTTGTGTTTTCCCATGTAAATGCCTCTTTGCATTAGTGCGCTCCGCAGCGCCGATCGTAATTGTTTCGGCAATGCCTCAAAGTCATTTACCGTGAATCCTTTGAATCGTTCCTGGTACTCAGCCATTGCTTCCTCGGTTGAGCGTGTATATGATGCCTTGTTGTCGGTGGTTTCAAAGTCTACCAGTGCGAGGAGTGCCTATGTTGCTTTCTGTTCGGGCGTGGCTGTCTGGGGATCGATTCTTTCCCATCGTACTGCCATGTGGTCGAACATTGTGTTGAGCATGAATATCCGACCAGGGAGATAGCTCAGGAGCTTATGCAGCTCGTCTATGTTTTCCTGTTCAACAGGATCGTATATGGCGCGAGTCTGCGCCTGCGCTAAGCTTTCTGCCTGTGTTTCTTGGGACATGGTGGAAAGGATTAATGACACGGGTGATGATGACTCCGTGGATGGGGGGTCTAAGTCGCGATAGTCTGCCAGAGATGCGAACGGATTGTGTGAGGGGGTGAAGTTGTAGCCTGTCATAAACTACGGGAGTGATGTGAAGAAAGGTGCTGATGTCGCTTGTGTTGTCGCAGTGAAGATTTTCGAATTGAAGCAACAGTGACTCTTCTAACCTTACTAATCTATGTTGCTACTGTCTAGCAACATTGATCAGTATTGGTAGGTACGTACGTATGGTAAAAGCAATAAACAAGGTAACAATAAACAATAGTGTTGAGACTGGTGTATAATGAGTGTCTAAGGAGGGAAGA